>NC_141541.1:39522500-39562500 GCF_021556685.1 Rattus norvegicus
TTCACGTCTCAAGGCAGGAGTAGCTCTGCTCATGTGTCCGTGCTCAGGCTATTCAAAAAGAAATCATTCACAGTAAGTACCACATAAATAATGTCTAACTAGTTCAGCCGCCAGCCCCAGGAGAAGATGCCCACCCGTTCTCCTGACCAGAGGACAAACTGCCCAGGGCCATACAGGTGTGGCTCTTAAATCTATCTGCTCATCTGAAGCTGCCCCTGGCCCCGTGTCTTCTTGGCATTTGGGCCTCAGCAGGTAGGACACACATCCAAGTCAGCAGAGAGTCAGTTAGAACTCAGCTTAGCACCAGTCAGTGTAGAGTTCAGGTTGGCTGTAATGTTAGCTCTTTCAGCAAGTTGGCTCTCTCCCCCACGGCCCTGGGGTACGAATCACCTTCCATTTCTCTTCCACAGCAAATGCCCCTCTGGTGTGACTGCTTCTGCCACCAACTTACAGTGGCAACTCATCTATTTAGTACTCTGCAGAGCAGCTCTCTGAACTGCCTGCTTGCAAAATAGGCGGTTGCAGGCCATGTCACCACCACAGCTTGCCCTCCATGGTCTCTTATCCCACGCCAGAAGCTCTGGGTCCGAGGTTCCAAGAAATTAAAGCCGGAGCTGGTTCCTAGGAGGCAAGTGGACCCAGCATGTTGCTTCTCACTGTCTCTCCTCTCCCATTCCTGTGCTGGGGAAGGGGAGTTGGAGGGGTGTATCTTATGGCAGCAGGGCCAGTTGCCCCGGATTAGCACCTGGTGCCTTCAGAGCTCAAAAGCAAGTAGCTTTGTGATTAAGGAAGCCATTTGGAGAGGGACAATCGTAGTTACACCTGCCTGGGAAGACACTGGTGGAATGCCAGACAGGCACCTCCCAGGGACAAAGGAAGGGCACCAGGGGCTAAATGTAGCGGAAAAGCAAGGTTAGTGGATTTAATGAGGTGATCTTAGGCAGCTTAATTCACGAGATAGCCTGGGGCTAGAGGAGGAGCCCTGCTCAGGAAGTCTGGGAGTTAGGCCTCCACTAATTAGATCTCACAAAGCCTTTGTTTTTTTTTTTTAAAGTCTTGTTTGCTCCGCTGCCAGGTGGGTGGGAGGCTTGTTGTAAGGGTTTCTCTAATCGCTCCTTTTTGCTGTCCTGCCTTTCCCCCCTACCTGTCCTGAGAGAGACTCTCCAACCTCTACTCACTCCAACAGCATTTGTACAATTGGTAAACACACCAAGCTACTCACACTTCCAGGCTGGTGAAACACAGGGCTGAGAACAATGCCACAGACAGCTCACATGGGCTCCATATGCTCAGACAGGTAGCTTTCCCCATATCATACCCCTGCCTCCCCCAACTCCCCCTGTCACGATGACCAGGGTGCCTTCCTGCACTTGCGGGCTATAAGCTCTCAATCAGTGGCCGAGGTTCACCTGTTACCTTGCTAAACTAAACCCAAAGAGAAAGAAGGGGAGCTCCCTGGAGGAAAGTGGCCCATGAGCAAGTCATGAGGGTCTCAGTTTCTCCACCTGTAAAATGGCTAGCAGAAGAGGCCATGGCTGGAAAGACACAGAATTGAAGGGTTGCTTTGACCTTTCCAGGAAGGCTGTAAGCATCATGTCTGGGCTCGAAGGGCAGTAGAAACCATTGAACACCTACATAATTAAGAACAGCCAGCAATTAAGAATGGCAATACGATGTCTTTGAACCTGGATGCAGAGCTGAACGCCTGCTCCCAGGGGACAACCCACCTGTGGAGAGCCTGCTCCCCCCAGTGGAAGGAGACTGTTATGGCCAGTCAGAGGCCTGCGCCCTGCTTTCAGGCAGGCTGTCCTCCCTCTCCCATTGGGGAGCTGGCACCCTTAAAACAGAAAACAGACCAAGCCTGATCAAACCTGATCGCTCTGTTCAAAACCATCAACAGTTTTGCATTAGGGCAAAATCTGTACCTGGCCATTCAAGTTTCAGTTTCCTTCTCTATGGAAGACACAGTAGCTAATCTCAGCTCAGGTGTGCTGTCACTGAGCTGAGCTCATGGAGTGGGCTACCCCACTCCTCCTCATAGCTTAGCCTCCCGGAAGGTTCTGGCCACTCCACAGCCTCTAGGTAAGCCCAGCTGCTGGAGAGACTCTCCCCTCAATAGGGAATAAGAAAGAATTGTTTAACGAGGCAAACGAGGGCTGGAGAGATGGCTCAGTGGTTAAGAGCACCGACTGCTCTTCCTGAGGTCCTGAGTTCAAATCCCAGCAACCACATGGTGGCTCACAACCATCTGTAATAAGATCTGATGCCCTCTTCTGGTGTGTCTGAAGGCAGCTACAGTATACTCATATACAATAAAATAACATCTTTTTAAAAAATGAGGCAAACGAGCGGACATATCATTACAACTACCAGGCCTAGCAGCAGTCACGCTCCAAAGCCACTCACTTCACCTGGTTACCTCCCCTGCACACAGGTGACCCTTAGACACCTTCCTGCCTTTGATCAGCCTGTGCTTTTAGTGAAGAAACGGCAGCAGGGTTGGGGGTAAAACATGGAGAAAGACGAGCGTGCTGTGTGTGTTGGTTTAAGTTTTAATGCCCCTACAGAGTTCAAGGGAAATGTCCCCAGAATGATAAACACGCTCCGAGTTACAAATGCTGGACAGTTGGACTGCCTCTCTCCATCCCCGCTCTGAGGTCACCTTGCCTTGCCTCCCACCCCATGGCGTGTAGGATCTCAGCCGCTGTCAGGCCCTGCAAAGTGTGGAGCCACCTGGGATTTGGCCCAGTGACCACTCTAAGGTGGCAAAACATGAACAGCAGACCCCAGGACCCCTGGACTCCCTTTCCCCCGTGGTCCTACTAAATGAACCCATGAACGGTATTAGTCATCTTGAGCATCTTCTGAGTCCTTGCTACATCATTGAAGTTCATCTGTATAATGAACACGCATGTTTAATCCGATCAACAACCCAAGAAGATGAGTAGCATCCATTTCCTAGAGTTTGCAGATTAGGAATTTAAGGCCCAGAAGAGTTTCATTGGTTACCCAACGTCTCCAAACCTGACTCTAAACTCAGTCAGCACAGCTACAGAGCCCATGTGTGCACACACTACACTAAATGATGGCTTATGAAGACTCCCGATCCCCGGTCTGGTTCGAGTGTTTGTGTGCTGGCCACTGTTCTGAGCTCTGTCAGCCTCTTGTTGAATGCTCCCCAACAGCACTGTGAGGCAAACACACACTCTTCCCTATTCAAGTAGAAAGAAGGAGGCTCAGAGAGATGAGTTAAGTTATCCAAAGGCTCAGAGACCGTGAGTAACCAACTGGATCCAAAGTCAAAAAGGATCTGAAATCTATATGCCTTTGGGTCACATGGCAGCTGCCTGTATCCTGCCCAGAGACGCCTCCTTCTCCCGTGCTAAAAAATGAATAGAGAGAATCAGTGATGGTCCCTTCTGCCTTGTCCCTGGTCTTATCCTGAGGGAAAAAGAGAGACAATGCTAGCAATCTCTGTACTCTGCTTTTAAGTGGGGAGGGGCCCTGTCTGTTCTTGCCACAGCACACACACACCGGTGTGCCCTGCTGGCCTCGTCCCTAGCTCCAGTGTAAGGCAAGGATATACAGCAGGCCCAGCATGATGTGACATATGGCCAGGAATGGCAATGTATTTATTAAATGAAACCGACAACTTTCATTAACCCAAGTAGACATTATTAAAGCACGCTAGTTGTCTCTGAGAAATGGAGTGCCCAGCCCAGGCTTTGAGCAGAGTCTGCCTGGCACGCTCCGAGATGCAGAGAGTGGGCTGAGCCTCTCTCCCAGCCTTCCGAAGCCCATCCATCATTTCCCACGAACTGGACCACAGCCTGAGCCCCCACCTCCCACTCCACTCCTTTTCCCAATGACCGCAGGCCCCTCCTCATTATCCTCTGAGCCATGAATGTGGACCCAGGCAGCCTCTGGCTTCGAGATGAGGGTCCTCTGTTACCGTGCCTGTGTTTGGAGACGTAGCCACCGTCTGAGTCCCCGATTGAAGACATTGACTGCAGCATACTGAACCTGCTCAGAAACCTGGCATAACTGACAAGGGTTAGGGTTAGGATTGCTGGCTGGAGATGTGGTTCGGCAGGAATCCCAGTTTTTCAAACTACTGGAACCCATTATTGAAGAGAGTTATCCATGGGGACCTCCTTGGTGGAGAAACAGGGAGCACAGAAGCCACGGCAAAATGGTAGAAGCCAGCACTGGAAGGACCAGAGACTATAGCCTAAGACCACCTCAGTCATACACTAACTCTGACTAGGAGTCTGAGCTGAAGTGCAGGGGAGTATAACAATGATCAAATCCGCCATTTTGTACCTTGACAAGATGTTTTTACACACACTATCACATTAGCTCAAAGTCTCCCGGCCCAGCCCAATCTGCCTTTCTTCGGATGAAGAGAGGGGGTGCTCAGGTGCTAAATACCAGTTAGGAATCTCTGCTTCCTACCTGCCCACCTCATCTCTAAGACCTCTTGTTTCATTATGTTCCAAAGACCAATGTCTACCCTAAGAGGAAACCTTCTCTGCCACCCTACATACACCACCACAGTCACCACGGCTGGAGGCAAAATGCTGGATGTGGCTTGCAGCACGCATTCGTAAGACCACAGGCAGAACTGTGGCCCTTTAGTATACTACTACAGGGCCTGATCAGCCGCTCAAGTATCTGTACCCTACCAAAGGCTAAGCGGGGTTCTGCGTGTGCTGGGGCTCTGCAAGCCAAGCACTTGATCTGAAACCAACAGTGGCAGCTTTTGTTCTGAGTAAGGAATAGAGTAGGAGCTACCCAAGAGCATATGGCAGCCAGGGCCGAGTGAACAGTCTGGTTTCAGTAGACCCAGATCTTCTGGGGTCCTCCATGACTATCCTCGCATGGGCTCTGTCTTAATTAGGGTTTCCATTACTATGGAGAGATACCATAATCAGTGCAATTCTTATAAAGGATATTTAATTGAGGCTGGCTTACATGTTCAGAGTTTCAGTCCATTATCATCAAGGCAGGAAGCGTGGCAGCATCCAGGCAGACATGGTGTTGGAGGAGCTAAGAGTCCCATATCTTGTTCCAAAGGCAACCGGAGAAGACTGTCTTCCAGGCAGCTAGGAAGAAGGTCTCAAAGCCCATCTCCACAGTGAGACAGTTCCTCCAACAAGGACACTACTCCAACAACACCATACCTCCTAATAGTGCCACTCCCTGGGCCAAACACACTCAAACCACCATAGGCTCTCGCCTTTGTCAAAACTGGGGCTTCATCTTAAGATGAGACAGCCATGGTCATGTACTTAGGAAAGAGCACAAAGACAGAAGGAATAACTTAGTCACCTTTCTTGTTCCGCCACCCTGTATGTTGCTTTTTGTAAGAGGGTGTCAACAGACGCTCATGGATGACTAGAAAGGAAGAATGTAGGAAGAAAGAGGATAAAAGAGGAGCACGGGAGCCAACTAAAGGGTGGGTGTAAGATTATTGATCCCTCCTAAAGTCAATACTGTGAGGCTGACATTGGCTAGAAGCTAGTCTAAGGAGGGGCATATGTGGTGAACATAAACAAAACCCCGGCCAGCCCTAGAAAAGCGTGGAGTCTCTCTCGCCTCTCTGCTCCCTCAGACCTCCCTTGCCTTCAGCATTCTCATCAAGCCCAGAGCTGCCAGTCTTCCGGAGCTAGGGAAAGTGACAACTGGCAAAACTGGCATGTGATGTGGTTCTCTGGCATGCTCCAGAGCCTGGAATGTGAGCACATGGCCAGATGCATGCTATCAGTGCCCAGTACAGGGCTCAGACTCAGCTGCACAGCTCGCCCAGGGGCTCAAAGGCCCAGGACCCATTCCTGTTCCTTACAGTTCAGCAGTCTGCGGAGAGCTGGGGAGGTCCCTGAGACCATGGCACTGACCCTCTCACCTCCTGTCCCCTCCTGTCCTTGTCAAATCTCCCATCCTTGAGTCCATTCGCAATTGCTCCCGGGCCTGTTCCAAGTGCACCTTCCTGAGACTCAGAGATGACTGTTCCTTAAGGCATCAGGAACTGGGGCTCCTGTCTCAGGGGAGAGAGAGTTCTCTCCAACACAGCTGTTGTAAAATGGTGCCAGGATGCAGTTGGACTTGGCATGAGCTCTCACCTGCCCATCTGGGTTCAACATGAATTTATTGTTTTAATCAAACTACTAAGTGAAATGGGCCGCCCTGGCTTTTCTCCTTGGCATAGGTGACAGCAGCTCAGAGTCTATAAGAGAATCTCAAGTGTGCAGACACACCCTGCAATGGTAATCTTGATCGTCATTTGTCCACAATCAATTAAAATCAAGCTGCTGGGCACACCTGTAAAGACTTTTCTTAATTGAACTGTTTGAGGTGAGAAAATCCACCCTAGATCTAGGCAGGCCACACATTCTGGTTGCAACCTATATTAAAAAAAAAAAGAAAGAAAGAAAAGAAAGAAAGAAAGAAAGAAAGAAAGAAAGAAAGAAAGAAAGAAAGAAAGAAAGGAGAAAAAAGAACATCGGAGAAGGAAGCTTTTTGCCTTGCCTGCTTGCCCTCTCTCTTGCTGGCAGGTTCATCCTGCTACTGAGGCAGGTATTAGAACCCACTTCTTCAGTGTTCCAAAGTACACTAAAGACTGGCCTAGGCATCCCGCCTTGCTCACTGAACAACAATCTGACTCCTGACCTATCTGTCCAGAGACAGCCATTGTTTGACTCGGTGAACACAGCCTGCAATCCACTCTAGTAAATCCATTCTATCACTTCCATTCCTATAGAGAATCTTGACCATGTACCTGCAGCATGGCATGGGCCAACACATGGACCTGCAGTCTCAGGACCCTCTAAATCTGTGGTTCTCAACCTTCCTGATGCTGCGACCCCTTAATACAGTTCCTCTTGTTGTGGTGACACCCCTCCCCAGCCATAAAATTATTTCATTGCTGCTTCATAACTGCAATTTTGCTACTGCTATGGATTGTAATGTAAATGTCTGATATGTAGGCTATCTGGTATGTGACCTGTATGGGGGTTGCAGCCCACAGGTTGAGAACTGATGCTCTAAGCCAAAAGATCACAAAGAGTGTCTCATCCAGGTATCTATATGTTTGCCAATAACCCCACCCAGGAGTTCCTGAGACCCCTGAAGACATGACCAAGAGAGAAAGGGAGCTGCTCTCATTTTGTGCTGTTAGTCTGACCTTGACAGTGGTTTTAAACTTGTCCAGAGTTGTTCTGAAATGCCTTGCCCAATTTCTTGCCTGACTCCCAGTCCCACAGGCTTTCCCACCCAACACAGTAAGCTGAGGCAAACAGACATTTTGAAGCCAGGCCTTTGATGTCGACATGAGGACCTTGAGCTGAGTGACAAAGGTCTGAAGAGATGACTAGCCATCCATGCTAACCCAAATGACAAAATCAGAGGTTTTGAAGTTCAAGGACTTAGATGCAAGACTCGCTCCAGCCACTTAATAGCTGTGTGACTTCAGACACAACACTTGACCTTTCTGGGCCTCTCCCTCCTCTGTCTCTGGAGGACAGTTGTGAGGATCAAATGAGGTGGTGAGCGCAGGCAGGCAAGGACGAGCAGAAGGCACCTGAGGAGAGGAAAGGGAAGCTGGGTTCCTGCAGACCCTCACACCACAAGCAACACTGACTATCCTCAGAAGCTCTAACCCTGATGCCCTGCCTGTGGGAGGCCCTGTGCATACCATGAGTCCCCTTCCTTGGCCTAAAATTGATCAAAAGGCAAACAGCAGTGCTGACCTCCTTGCATGGGTCCTCCTGTCAGTAAGCAAGCTCCGCCATTCAATCAGCTCCAGTGCCTTGTTGATCATGGTACAGCAAGGGCCACAATCCTGAGGGGCCTGGTGTCTCTGGCTTTGCTGGAAGAATCAAGCAGCAGACTTGGGTGAACCGGATCCATCTCAGCTCTCTTTCCTAAAACTTGTGCTGCTCTCTCCCAATCCCTCCTAGGCATCCCGCTCCCCTCCTCCACCCTGCCACACTACCCTTGTGGGAAGAAGGGGCATTCCAGAGAGTTCTGTAACTGAGGGAGCCCTTCCAGCACCTTTAACTCACGGAGTCTTATAGTATTTCTGCAAAATGTTCCATGGGAGGAGCAGTGGGTGGCATGAAAAACCACCGCAGGAGTATCGAGCAACCTGAGTGGCGATGCACAGTGATCCAAAGGCATGGACTGGTGAGGCCTAGCCCAGTTGCAGGAGTCAGGGCCTCCTCTCTGGCTTCTCCCAGGCACCCAGGGAGAAACCAGCTGAGTAGTGAGGGAAAAGCTGGCTTCTGTTTACAGCCATCTATCTCCCATAATTAGCCATTTAGGAAGAAAATAGCCTTCAAATTCAAAGGTAAATTGACTTACATTGGGATAATAACGTTTGATTGAGCACGGGAAGTTCATCTTCAGAGTATGAGAGCAAACAAATTGCTTTTCTTCCCCAGTGCTTGGAAAGAAACAAAATGAAATTGCAGGTGCTCCGGAGCCGTGTGCCAGTGCCTCCCGGCCCTCAGTGGCCCCAGGCTCCACACAGAAGCAAGGGCTTTGGCGGCTGTTGTGTTTCTGTGCCGGTCCTTTGCTGGTCCTTGTTCTGAGGATCTTAAAATTATACTGCCTCACATCAGTGTGGCAATCAGTTATTATTGTCAACAAGAGCATGAAGGGACATCAAATCCCTCCCTTCCATGGAGACTGTTCATAAATGCACTGCTTTATTGATTCTTCAATTGCAGAGCTTGCTCTGTGCTTTAGCTTCCTGGAGTACTGGGGCACGGGAGAGGGATAACGCAGGGAGAAATGATCAAGAATTTGAGATTTTGCTCCAGTTGGGTCAGAACTCCTGGGTGATTTCCTTGTGGAGGCTGAGCTCTGTGGTGCAGGGGATCTATAGAAGGGAGAGCAGGTAAGCAGTGGCTATTCCAGTATGGAAACAGATCTCATGACCCAGGTGATAGAAGAGAGCATAAGAGAGCAAGCGCTTCCAGAAGCAAGGTCTCACCAGCCACACCCCTTCTGGCACCTTGGATCCTGGCAAAATCTCCCCTTGTGTTTGGATTCCTAACAGAAACCTGATTGCATCAGTGGAGTCCTTCTTTAGCCCTGATAACATCTATCTCTCACTGCGAGTCTTTGGAGTAGGGAAAGGATTCAGACTTGAGAGTCCGTGCGCATGCGCAGGGGCAGGCATGCGCACCTGCTCCACTCTCAGCCAGCTCCCAGCACTGACAAAACCTTAAGGAAAACAATTTAAAGGAGCAAGGGATTTTATTTCCTGGCTCCTAGATTTGAAGGTTTCAGTTCATGGTCATTTGGCCCCACCTCTAGGAGCCTACGCTGAGAGGAGGAGCATGATATTGTCCCAGCCTATGGTAGAGCATAGCTGTTCTCTTTCGCCAAGGTCAAGAAGCAGAGAGTGAGGGATACAGCTGGCGAGTGTGTATCTTTGAAAGGCCTGATGCCCCAGTGGGGAACAACCTCCATGTAGGCACCACCGCTTACTGCCTGCTTCCCCAGTGCCTGCCTGGAGACCATTTGACTATGATCCATCCATGGATTGACTCACTGGTGGAATCAGAACCTTCACAAATCCAGACATCTCCAAACAGTGCTGTACTGGGGGACCGAGCCTTCAGCATAGGAATCTGGGTGTGTGACAGGGAGTTATTCTAGATCCACCTACTGGTGGCATGAGAGTTTAAAGAACCAGAGTCCAGATAGGGAGCAGGGGAAAAACACAGAAGCACATTTCTCCTACGCTAGTAAAGCCCCCCAAATCCATTTATTGTGGGGTTAAAAATCATCAGCTTATGACAATTCACATCCGTTATCTCCAGTTATGTGGGTCCGGAATCTAAATGTGGCTTAGTGGGTTTCCACTCCTACCTCCTCAGGCTGCTGAGGAAGCGCTGGCTAGGGCAGGGTGTGTTCCATTCCTGTTCTTGTAGCTAAGAGCTGGATTTAGTTCTGTAGATGGTCAGGGTGTCACCGTGGCTCACTGCATAGCAGCCAAAAGCCACCCTCAGTTCCTGCTACAGATGTTTCTTCTGGCTTCTCCTTGCTAATGGGAGCAACTGAGGAAAGACCAAGAGAGGACAGGTTAGAAGCAGCGTCTGTCACTTTTGCTTTGTCTTGTTAGAGGGAAGGAAGTTACCAGACTGGACTATCTCTCGTGAGAAAGTAGAGGCTGTAGTTGGACCTTGAATGTCCCCAGAGACCTCATGACCTGGCTACCAAGAGATGGTAATGGAACCTTTAAGTTAAGAAGCCATCAGTCTTCTGGTGACTGGGGACATTCACTGAGGGGGTCTGTGGGACCCTCTTCTCTTCCTCTTTCTCACTTCTCAACCCTAAGAAGGGCCTTGTGCCTCCTCCATGCCATGGGTCCAACTACAAGCTAAATAAATGATCACAGAATGACACCACTAAGGCCATAATTCTATCACCTCTTTTCTTTTTTAAATTGTGTGTTCTTATGGCCAAAGAAAGCTGGCCCAGCCAGGGGTTTGTACATGGAACCCGGGTGTCTGGAGAAGCTATTGCCACAGGACCTTGGTTAGCCTGTCACAGAAACTAGCCAGAAGTCGTAGTCTTGGGGCTCTTTTGGGGACCCTCAAGCCTGGAGAAGGCTCAGCTTCAGAGAGCACTGGGCTGTGGGCCCATGAATCCAGCTTCCAAAGACAACAAACTGATGCTATAAGCAGGTGACTACAGAGGCTCACCACAGCCCCAGGAAGAGATAGTCACTCAAAAGAAAAGCCTGGCTTTCTGCGTAGGCGTCTGGGTGCCTGACCTGAACCCAGGTAAATGCCAGGAGAGGAAAGAGGTGGCAGAGAGGCCATGCAAGGGGGTGAGAGGAATAAACAGCGCAAAAAGGACGGGGGGGGGGGACATTTGCATGAGAAGTGTTAGAGGAAAGGAAGAAGAAGAAAAGAGGTGGGGAGGGGAATCACCGGAGCTGCTCAAGGCTTGCCTGCCTCTGCGCTGGCGCACCAGGGGCCAAGACACCCAGCCCGGACAAAGCAGCGGAGACAATGGAAGACGCTGAAAGCCCTGGAAATAGGGGCCCAGCACAGCTCCCTGGACGTCTTAGCAGATTAATAAGGCTTTTTGAGGACTCCAGAAACGTCTTTGTGAGTCAGAACCTGACAGAGGCCGATGTGGGGTTCTTTGAAGCCTCTTTTTCAGCTGCTTGAAACCGCGGACTCAGACGCTCTGTGCCGTGAGGAGGGGTGAAGCCTAGGCGAGCCAGGAAAAGCTATTGTGTCTCTAGAAAATGGGATCCCACGAGGGGAGTTCATAACAGCCGTGAGGCAGCCATTGAAGTTGGAAGGCAGGCACATTCTTAGTTCAAGCACAATGATCTGGCCAGACAATGAGAGGGAAGCAGCCACTTCTCACACACAAAAGCCATGACAGGGCTGAGAACATTCTGGGAAGCCTAGGAGTGGGCTCGGCCGGCAAAACAGGACCATTACTCCCGGCTACACGAAAGAAACTGAAATGCAGAGACATTAAGAGCACCTCGGGAGTAAATGGGAGTGTGGTAGTCAATCTGTGTCAGTTTGACATGCACTGATGTACAAGAGAGATCCAAAGTAATGGGCAGTAGCCTAAGCAAGAGAGGGAATAATTTTTCTCTCACATGACAAGAAATCTAGGGGTACACAGGAAACCCATCATTCTGCTCTCTCGTTATAACCTCACAGTCATAAAATAACTGCTGAGGCTCCAGCGATCTGCTCCATATTTCAGGCTGAAAAAAAAAGGGGGGGGGGGAACGAAAGCACAGATGGGGTACACTTCTCAAGTGAATTAGTTGTCTTTAAAGAAGCCTGCTCTACTTTCCCTATTTTATTATTCTCCCTGGTCATTTCGTCATTTCGTTATTATTGTATGTCATTCCCCGCGCTTGCCTTTGCAATGAAGCTAGGAAACTCACATTTGGCAATTGAGGTGTATTGCCACAGTAGTATAAATAGTCTGGTGCTGGACAGTGGGTAGATAATACAGGTGAGCTAACTTCAGCCCAAAAGACGCCAGCCTCCTAAAGCTAAATCCAGAATCCTTTCCATTCTGAAACTGTCTGTGGGCAGCACATGACCCAAGTCCCCCAGCCTTAGCACAACGTCTGAGTACATTGAATTATCCCCGTCAAAGGTCTGAAATCCTTGAGCTGTTGAGCAGGCCAGGTGACCCATCCCTGGGACGCAACACGCTTTACTCAGGTTCTCCAGAGTCTCTTGCTGCCCCAAGGCCCGAGCAGGACTTCTGCAATGTAATATCACTGTCCCGGGAAAGAGGGGACGCTGTGGCAAAGCAAGGGCAGCACAGCCCACTGGAGCCACATTGGTCACATTGGCCAGGCTCTGTGTGTGTATAGACAAGTGTGCAGTGATTGAACACAGAAGAACCAGGGTGTCTGTGCAGGTTTGTTGTCTCCCCATGACACCCCACTGAAACGCACTGGGTTCTGGGCCAGGGACACGGAACTAAAGGGGGCAGCCTACAGGGTAGTGGGATGTGGCTTGCCCTTTGAGACCAAAATAGTTTGTTGCTCCCCCATGAGCGAGTGGCAGGACAGTGTGACAGAGCTGTCCTTCCCACCAGCCTCCCTTTCCCATCTCCAAATTCCTTCTTGTGACATTTCCAGTTACACGGCTCCTGTCTCAGAACCTTGACTTTGAATGTCTTTTCATATTGGCCTTGAAGAAGATGGTGTCATCAGTGACCTTTGGAAAAGACCACGGGGGCTTAATTAAAAACTAAACTTGGCCTCTTAATTCAGAGGGTCCTGACAACTCCCCAGCATTGACATGCGCTCAGCCTTGACAGCGTGCAGGAGGCTCATGGCTATGCCCTTTAGTGTCCCCAAACTATGAGCCATAATGACAGATAGGCCCAGGATCCAGGGACAGCCATGGTGCTCCAGCAGAAGAGGCCCTGGCCACCAAGAACCGGGTTCCAACAGGGCTGCATTTGGGACAATGTGGGCTTAGAGGGAGTTCTCCTCCTCCTGCATCCCATAGCTGCCATAGCAAAAGTGAAGAAGCATACTGGCTTTCCTCACGTGGCTGTGAGGAAGGAGAGGTCCTGGTGATGCTTCATTGTGTTTTCCCACCATTGCTAATGAGTCCCTTAGGCCTACCTCTCCCATTCATCCCCAGGGGCCATCAAAGTAGCCTAGAGGACCAGCGAGGACACTTTCTGTCTTTTCCCCTCTATCCTATATGCGCCTGTTCTGTACATGGTCTGAGGAACGCGTCAGTAAACAATCTCATTGGCACCCAGGTCTTACATTCAGGTCTCAATGGTATCACCCATGACACACACACACACACACACACACACACACACACACACACACACACACACTCTCTCTCTCTCTCTCTCTCTCTCTCTCCCTCCCTCCCTCTCTCTCTCTCCCTCCCCCCCCCCCGTGTGTGTGTGTGTGTGTGTGTGTGTGTCACTTACAATGAACTTGTATCTTTTTTTTTTTATAATCACGAGAAGCACACGCTAAAACTAGGAAATGACATGTAGCTCAGTGGCCATCAGGATTCTCTGCATGCAAACACAGATGCTGCCAGCCTGGAGGGGTGTGCTCACACTGCAGACCTGTGAATGTTGCTTTGTGCTGAGATGCCAGGGACAGGGCCAACACAGTAGCCACAGTGTCACTAGGCCAGAGGGATCAGTTCTACTGTTGGCTGCTGTTCAGGTGTCAGGTGTGTGGCCCCAGGTGTGAACAGAAGCACCTTGGTCCTGTGACACTGTCACGGCTCTTAGCACTTCCTGGGAAACAGAACGCTGAGGGCAGGCATGCAGGTGGTCTGGGAAGGTGGCATGCTCTTGGGAAGATGTAAAGCACTGGAGAAAACCCTGCCCGTTCCCACATGCTGGCCAGCAGAGCCTGTTTCCTCTTCCCAACCACATCTGCATACTGTCACCTCATTCTTGCAATGGAAACACAGGGAAAGAATGTCACGGGATGCTGCTTGGCCCTCAGACCGCCATCTCCGCATCGCTATTCCCCCGTTAGAAAGAAAAGGATCAAAAGATGGCATGCTTCCTGCTGCTAACTGTCTGTGAGACCTTAATCAGTGGCTGGATCTCTCTCGGCCTCAAGCTCCATATCTGTAAAATACAGCTGAGAGCTGGTGTGTCTGCAGATGAGCTTCTTCTCTATTTCCTTTCACTGTTTTGTGTATTGATTTACTGAGCGTCTAGTATGTGCCAGACTCTGTTGGGGATGGTGTAGGGCAGTGGGCAGGGTATCATGCTAGGTCTTCATGGGCATGAGCCTTGAATGTCAGGGTAACGGTGCCAACAGGACAGGTGCTTGAGTTTGGTGTCAGCCTCTGAGAGGAGAGCTTCGTTGCGGGCAGCTCCATGAATCAGGCATCTTCAGCTTTGGACGGAGACCATTCCCCACCCTGGGTGCTTACAAGTGCATGGAAATTGTGGGTACACTTCTGCTACTGCAGGAACCACAAAGCTATGCCTTCTGTCAGACGATGTCTCTGACAGCAGAGCTCGAGGGTTCGGGGAAGTCCCTGGGCCCCGTGTACTTCTGAGTTCATCAGTGTTGCTGTTCTCTATGCCATAAGTGAGCAATGTAGCCTGGATTGGAGGCCTCGGGAAAATGGTGGCCAAATGGGTCCCCTTGGAAAGGATTCCTCACATTAGCTTTGGCTTTGCCGCTGACGAGTGAAACCCTTGGATTCTCTGAGTCTAAGACAAACCTTACGTGCTGTGTAAACATTTCATTTAAAGGCTAGGATCCAAAATAAGAAGGGAGGAGGCTAAGATCAGAGTCACCTGGCATCCTACATCAGCAACTCCAGCTCCTTCTTGCCTGATCTCCGCCGTGCAGACTCAGCCTTGCCAAGGGGCTCAGCCGGAGCTCCCCTTCAATCCCTCCCCACCACTCTAGTGGGCTAAGAGCTTTAGAAAGAAAAGAGAAGGTCGATGAAGTGGATTTCGAGAGCTCTCCAGCCGGGCTGACAGCCCACAGACCTTGTCACTGTCCCCACAGCTGCAGGGAAGCAGTACCACAGCAGCTGAGGGCACACTGCCTCCTCAATAAAGGATACTAAGAGCCTTGGATCTTCTCACCAGGACAACCCAAGGGTGCCAGGGCCCAGGCAGCTGTGAGATGGCTTTGTCAGACAACTGGCTTCTCCCAGAGGAATGTGAGCTACTGGTACTGAGGCCTGAAAAGCACAAGGCGGATTGCCAGCAGAAAATCATAAGCAACTCCTAAGCAAAGCCCTTCACTTCTTCGACTTTATGGGCGTGGTTTTTTGGACTTTGTGCGTGTGTGTCCTAACCTACGTAGCTGCCCTGGAGACCCTGAGGGGATGGACAGAGATGACTGGAGTTATGTATTAAAGAATGGGGCTGGCATTAGAGACATCCCTGCTGGGCCTCACTGGGCATTTCATTGGACCATTCCCCAGGCCTTTGAGCCTGGAGGAGAAGAAGGACTGGCCTGGCCTCCACAATTGAGGGCTATCAGCTATGCTATGGGAAACAGCATCTCTCCTTGGGGAGTGCCTGTCTCAACATCTCTCTAATTCCTTGTACTCTTCAGACTTCCTCCTTCCCCAGCTGAGGAAGTCCCACATCATCTTTAGCTCCTCCAAGAAAGCAGACGTGAAGGAAACAGGTCTGTAGCTAGTTGGTAGCCACTATACCAGTGCACAGAAAAGACAGAGCCAAAAAATGTGAGTTCCTTTGCCCAGTAAGACCAGGGCAGGGCAGGGCTCTGCAGAGCCCAGCTAAGCTACCTCTGTCTTTTTATGCCACCTGCCAATCACCAGCATCTACCTGCATTCTTTCTGAGTGGGTTGTGGAACCTTATCTGTCCTTCCAGAGGGAGCTCCTTCACATCACCTGGCACCCCCAATGTCACCACAGTGAGAGTGTCAGTTCAAAGGATTATGGGATTGACTTCCTGCACAAACGTCTGAGAACTGCCACTCAGAAGTGGGCATCTCGGCTTTCCAGAGTCACAATACCTCATGAGAACCCACCAAATGCTGTAGAAACTGTGGGTAGAATACTGCTAATGCTACACGCACGGCCTCTAAAGATTAAGGGACTACACCAGGCCTATGGCTCCTGAGTCTGAGCTTGCCCAGCACCCCTGAGGCCCTCTCTCTAGATTACCTCCTGCATTCAGAGCAGGGTGGCTTCTGGGATTGACTAGCAGGCCTGCAGTTTTCACCAAACAGATCTTTACAAGTGGGTGACCATTGCCTGTCCTGTCCCCAGAGAGTCAGGCCAGTCAGTCTCAGCCACCTACTCTTTCACCAACCCTTAGTCCCCACAGGGAACAACCACCTGGTCCCCAGTCCTTGAGGGGATTGAGGTGCACTAGGGTTTAGGACTCAGGGCTCTGGACTGGAAGATAAGTCTGCTGTCTGCTACCAGCTGGAATGAGAGGGAACAGTAGAAACGTCAGTGCCCTGCAGCCTCCCAGAAAATGCGTTAAATAAAAGAAATGTTCAAGTCACCAGTTAATAATGGCTGAGCAAGCTTAGCGGTTAACACCTTAGTCAGTAACCAGGTGAACTGAAGAGAAACACTCCAGCTGGCCAATAATTTGGATGACCTATAAAGGACATACCTTGGTCCCTGGGAACCCTGTAGCATGAACTTCTCCAAAGTCCTCACTTTTTATGATGGGAGAACCAGGCTAACAGGCAGTTCACCTGCTGAAAAGTAGATCAGAGTTTAGCAGAGAAGCCCTTTGTGCAAGCTTCCTACACGTGTAGCTGAACCATAAGGTCTCGCATACACATCCTAGCAAAAGCAGCTGCCCCAGACCCCAGGATGCACTGCTGTGCCTTCTACCAGACCTGAGTCTTGATTTGCTCAATCACATAAGAGAACGATGATTCCTGCTCTACTGTGTTATGAGAGAAAAATACCTGAAATGACCTGAAGTCACCAGACCTCAGTGTATCTAAGACCCGCCCAAGGCACCCTATAGAAGGTTCTGGAATTTTATTTCATGTCTACCTATGTGTGTAAGCCATCCACATAAAGAGACGTTAGAGCCCCCACTCTGGAAGCCCCAAGATCATTCAGCTCCACCCATAACATCGAGGTGCCATCTGGGGAGGAACCAGACCAGCAAGCAGATGGGGCCACATGGACTCCAGGAACAGAGAGCAGGTGGACACATGCGGTCTTGACTGCTTTTAGGACTTGCAAATTCATAGCCACATTCAAGTTACTTAAACTTTCTGATCCTCGGTTTCCTCACTGGTAAAACAGAGTATGATAATAAATGATAAGCAGTTTGATATTGTCACCACAATACCAGAGCTCATGCTGCCTGTCAGCATAGACACCATCGATCAGACACAGGAGTTGAATCTTTAACTCAGAGAGGCAGCAGTCTGGGAAGACAGGGATGGGAGGAGGGCGGGGGGATCAACATCTGCCCTCAAATTCTTTCCCTCATCTCCAGCTGGAACCTTCTATAAGAAATGAGAACAAACTCTATGTATCGATCATCCTGAAGTTAAGTGGTGTTGCTCCGGACAGGGGGTTAGCCCTGAGTTTAAGATTTACGTTGACGCATCTGTGCTTGTCATATGCCATACTTACTTTTCTCCTTATTATTTGTGTGCATGTGAAAGTATGTGTGAGTGTGTGTGTGTGTGTGTGTGTGTGTGTGTGTGTAACGTGTGTACGTGTGTGCAGTCCCAAGGTCACTGACTCTCCCATTCCTCTCAAGATACCCTCTACTGCACATCTAGGTTAAAGGCTAACTCAGAACAAACAAGTGGTTAGAAGTGTTGTTTATGTAATGCTTCGTTATTGATTATGTATGCGTGATGATCCCTATCTATACTATGAAGTACAATTGTGTTCTTCCAGTAGAGAATCAAAAAAAGTTCCTATGTCTATCTTGCCATATCACTATATCAATGTGTTTTAAAATGCTGTCAGGGACAAGTTATGTGACTAAAACATCCATTAAAATGTTGATAGCCCCCTTGCCACCACCACCAAGTCACTCTGAATATACCAGATCTTTCTAGCCATTCTATCGTGGCGATAGGATTCACATTATCCAGCATTCTATCGCTATGACAAAATACCCAGGTAGACAAGTCACTAGGAGAAAAGATTTATTGTGACTGGTAGTTGCAGAGATCTAGGTCACGGGGGCTTGCCCCTGTTGCTTTAAGCATGTGGGTGTTATAATGGGTTACTATGATGGAGACGCCTTGTCCACCCTAGAGCTGGGATGCGGAAAAAAAAGACAGGAAGGGACTGTGCCCCAGTAGCCACTTCTAAGGTATGACCCCTTTAAACCAGCTTCTTTCCACTTAGTAGGCCCTTCCTTCCAAAGAGTTCACCATCTCCCAATGATGGGGCTGTCCTTCAGCACATGGGCCTCTGGGAGCATTCAGGGTCCAAATCCTAGTGGCGCCTCAGGGGTACCTTAGATCCAGGTATCACTGAGCTATGGCCCGGATGTGTAAAGCTGTACAGGAAAACCACGAGGCCTGACTCCTTCCCTACTCTTCCACTCATGAACAGTGGGACTTTCAAGAAGATACAGAATTGCTCCTGGGAATCTGACTGATCAGCCCTGGGAAGTACGGAAAGCCTGCAAGATAATGCCCTCCATGTTAGGCACCCATGGGGCCCATGCTGCACAGACTACCTCTCTTCAGAGTCCAGGCAGTTTCACCCCACTGGGCACATGCCTTTGAGTTAAGGAACATACCCTTGGGATGGGACTGGCCATTGACCTCAAGTTGGTTAGACTTGGGCAGCTTAATGCCACATTAGTGCTCTAGATCACTCGCTAATAAGACAAGACCCCAAGGGAACAGGGTAAAATGAGACACACAGGACAAATAAATTTCCCTGGAAGAACTAGGGTTAGTAAAGCAAATCTGGGGTCTGTTGCCATGAGGGAGCTAGCTGTCCAGAGCAGCCGGGTGGCAATACCAAGACATCTCAGAGGAGCAAGGCCGCTGCATCCCCAGCCTCTATGACCAGCACAACAGCAGCTGGAAGTATAATTCATCCATCACCTTTCCACTGAGGCTGAAATAGGGGGACGGGTTACCCTCTGAGCACATGCATTCGGAAAGCTTGACAGTGACAATGGCCTTCACTGGCTGTTTTGCCTCCTCCCAGACCCCACGGGCTTGAACATCAAGTTCTCTTCCCTCTCCTGCAACCACTGTGAGCCATAGCTGAGCTAAATGCAGTCATTGTAGACTCAGCCTGTGGAGGGCCTTAGCCCCCTGTGGACATTTCTGTGGCCCTTCGGGACGTTGTAGGGATGACTAAGAAGCCCATTAGGAGGCTCTCCGGTTGGGGAGTAGCAAAGCGAGACAGAGACCATTGTGACTGCAAAGGAATAGCCCAAATTGAGGGCAGTGACACCCTAGATTTTACTTGATATATCTGGCCATTTCTGGGATGTTTCTGTCTGTCTATCTGTCTCTCTCTCTCTGTGTGTCTCTCTGTCTCTGTCTCTCTCTCTCTCTCCCCCTCCTCCCTCTATTTGTGTGGTGTGTGTGTGTGTGTGTGTGTGTGTGTGTGTGTGTGTGTGTGGTGTATGTGTGTGTGTACAGGTACACATGTGGAGGTCAGAGGACAACCTTGGGTTGCTCAGGACCTGTCCACCTGGCCTGAGGCTTAGAAACTAGGTTCAGTGGACTAATCAGAGGAATCCAAGGATTCAGCTACTCTGCCTCCCAGTTCTAGGATTCCAAGCACACACTACCACACCTGCCTCTTTTTAAGGTGAGTTCTAGGGGTCAAACTCAGGTTCCCATGCAAGTGCAACAAGCACGTTGCCAACTGGCTCTCTCCCCAGCCCTAGACTCAGTTCCTGAAGTAAGTTTAAAGAGGGATTTTGACAAAGCAGAAGACCATTGGAGTAGTTAAGGTCAAAAGACCCTGTGAGCTGAGAAAGGCAGGATAATCCTCAGAGGCCCACACTTGGGAACCCATCTGAGTTTAGTAAGTGTTCCGCAGTGCAAGCCAGAGTCACTGTCTATCCTGGGGTTAATGTCAGCACCCGAGGGCTGTGGTGTGTTCTGATGTATTCAGACCTGGTTGGAGCCCCATCCTAAGGACAAGACACAGTCACGGAGGAACTCCCAGGTAGCAACTGAAACAGGCCCTCATCCAGCAGTGAAAGCATCAGGACGGGGTGGGCTCAAGTCCCAGGGCACTGGCATGAAGATGCTGTTCAGGTCTGGCCAGTTAACAGGATAGAGTGGGTTGAGAGGTAGGACATCTTTCAGGCTTTGATAACTGCTACAGAAGTGGGGAAAACTGAGGCTGGAAGATAGGCCTGTCTACCTCTCCTCGAGGAGAGAGTGCACACCACAGGGGACCCTGTGTGCCAGAGAAGGCACGCTTAGGCTTGTAAGAGCAGCCTTCTTTGTCAGCACTGGCTGTTAGCCATTCGTTGGCTCACCAGTCAAGGGTGAGAGGCAGGATCACCTCCAGATCGGTACCCAAGTTTCTTGAATAGAAGGGCATATGATTTGCATAGACCCTGAATACATTCTTCCCACATACATGAGATCATCTCTAGTTTACTTAAAATACCCAACTCAGCACAAATCCCACGTAAATCGCTGCTGGAATAAATATATTGTTGGAGGGATAATGGCGAGAGTGATGTTTGTAAGTGCGTGTTCAGAGCAGGTGTGGTTGTTTTGTTTTTGGTTTTGGTTTTGTTTTTGTTTTTTTAAGGTGCCTTTTATCTGTGGTTGGCTGAACCTGTGTGGATGGGAAGGGTGGATGCAACCTCTCTGAGGAGCAGCTCCTTCCTCTCTTGACTAGGAGAGTATCTACTTGCCAGGATGAGTTGTAAAGAGGAAGGGAAGCACTTAGCGAAGTGTTAGAGGCAGGCAGCTCTGGCAAAGCGCCAGTTCCCCCAGTCTTACAAGATGGTACCTAGTATAGGAACCTGGGACTCCACGTGCTAGTGGGCTCCACATGCTAGCTACCACCATCCAGGAACAATGTGGGCCACCCACAGCGGTGTCCAGAAGTGAGAGAGGCAGCCACAGTGGCTACTCCCCTCCCCAGCAGATGTGGCTGCCAGCCCGACCTCCTTCAGCTCTGGAGGGTTTGGAGGGCCCTTCATCGCCAGGATGTTATTTGTTGTCCCTGCTGCCAGAAAGAAATATTGTCTCCTGCCGGAGCCACGGGAGGCTGACACCTCAAGAGGCTGTGGCAGGGGTGGCAGTGATTGCTCTGCGTGCTGTCTGGTTGTGGGGAAGCAGATACGGAATTGCATTTTTGGGTGTCCCCAGGGTTTGCAGAAAGTCCTGGGTGTGCCAGGATCCACACCCAAGTGCTGGCCTTCCTGGCTGTTGCAAGCCCCCTGCCAGCATGGCTGATGCCTTTGGTTTGCCCTGGTTCCCTGGATTGTGCTCAGTTATTCCCAGGGGGCAGAAGTCAAGCCTCACTCAAAGCCATTCACTCAGCTGCATGCATTGTATTTTCCTGGGTACCTCCTGACCTTCCAGGCTGTGTTCTGACTCAAACATCTTCCTGCCTTTGTGCGTCTTACCTTTGATCTGGGAATGCTGATACCAAAGCAAAAGCATGGTGGACGGTGACCCGCATCAAGCAGGGCACACAACAGGCAAACAGGGGGAACCCTGGGCTTTCATGCTTCACAGGGTTCCAAAGGAAAACTTCACCCTGGGTTTCTTCCCACTCTGGGCCTCAGCAAGCCTCCTTCATACCATGACAGCTTACTCTTCCAAGGAAGTAGATGCCCTAGACACCCCTGTTCCCACCAATGCCAGACAGACATCGTTCTCAGATAGCTCCTGCATTGCAACATGTATAAATCTGCATATGTACTATGTATGTAGGCATGTATGTATTATATATGCATGTATGCAAGTATTGTTTATGTGTGTGCATGTTTTTATATGTGTGTGCATGTATGTATTATACATGCATGTATTGTGTGTGTGTGTATGTTTGTATGTATGTATTTCCCATTTAAGACTGTCTAGTACAATAGCCAATTGCATTTATTCCCATTTTTGTGGACTGGCATGACTGAGCTCTGAGGGCTACATAGCAGAAGTCAAGGTCACACAGACAGAAGTTGACCACAAGCTCAACATTCCATGAAGCTCTTAGTCCTCTGAAGTGTTGTTTTCATGTCCCTGACCTCATTCCACCTCCACACAAGCTCACAGCTAGGAGCAGCACACCCTGCTCTGCTCTACAATGAAGACTCGGAGAGCTTCAGAACCTTGCCTTAGGTCACCAAGCTTGCAGACAGCAGACCAAGGACTTGCCTCCCATCTGCCTCACAGCTTGGAGCTTCTGCCTACATCCCAGACCCCGAGGCTTCCTGACAACCTCTTTCTCCTTTGAAAGCTCTCCAAAGACAGAGCTCCTCCCCTCCCTGCCCAGCCACAGCTTTTCATGGAGTCCTTCATTTCCTGTATTCAATCAGCCCCATGAACAGTTAAAGAGAAGAGAAGAAGATAGATGGCAATAAGAATTGTGTTCAACTATTTTACTTAAGTCATAATCATTCCTAATCTAAATTTGCTGGAATGTATTACACAACCTAATCATTCACATATATTGTACTGCGGTTTCAATTTAGTGAAAAGTAAAAGCCATTCAGAAGGCAGAAATATGTTAAATGAACATCTCACAGAATCCATCCCTTCGTTAGATAAGGCGCACGGTGCTTTTTGATTCTGGGCTGGCGTTGCCTCCTCGGATTTGGTCCTCCCAGCACAATCAGAGGATAAGGGAGCTGGAGCAAAACTAAGATGCTCTGGGCTCTAGGGTTAGGGCAAGGACATGCTGGGGGACAGACGACATGACGGCTCCATGAGTATCTATCTGATTAGACACGCAAGTTAGTCTACGGGCTGCTCTGCTCTTAACATCCCGGCCGTATCTATGGCTACTCTCCCTCCAACTCTGCTTCCCTCTGGGAGAGTGTCACGTCAGCTGGCTGTGACACACACACACACACACACACTCACTCACTTATACACACTCACATGCACACACACAGACACACACTCATATAGACACACACATACACAACAGACACTCATATAGACACACACACATACACACATGCACACATGCACATACACATACATACACACTTATACATACACACATGCACACACAGACACACACTCATACAGACACACTCAGACTGACTGGACCAACCATCCTGAGCCTGGACATAGTAACTTGACTTCTCCCAGGACCACCATGGTCTGTGCCAGACCACTGTCTCAGTGATCCTTTGGAAGCTTATCCAGGTGCTGGCCTCAGCTGACTAACTGCCAGCGAGTCCCTGACAGTAGCCATCAGAAGTAGCAGCGTGTGCTAGCTACTGACACAGTGCCAACCTGTAACCACAGCTTCTATGTGGGCAGGTGGCAGCACCGAAGCCCCCGCAGCTGAGAAGTAATGGGAAGGCTTGAGGCAATTTAAAAACTCGGGCAGAGGCTGAAATACACGAGTTCCGCTCCTACTTCTGCCCTGTATATTTTGGGAGCTGGAATAAGTTACCTAATTAATCTCATTGAGCCTTAGTTTTCTGTTTATAAAAGGGGGCAGAGCCATGGTAGTCATCTTTCCATCGATGTGTCACTACACCTGAGAGAAAACCAGAAAGGATAGCCAGAAAGATGGCTCAGGAGGAGAAGGTGCCTGCTGCCAAGCCTGACAGCCTGAGTTCAATCCCCAGCCAGGTTCTTTATGGTAGAAGAGAACCAACTCCCAGCAAGTTGTCTTCTGACCTCTATCTGGGTGCCACAGCACAAGTAGGCACACACACACACACACACACACACACACACACACACACACGATAAATGGATGAATGGATGGATGGACAGACAGACAGACGCTGTTTATTTTGACCTTGCTTTCAGTCCATGGCTAGTTGGCTTCTTGTTTCATGGCTTATGGTGGGACATTATGGCAGGGAGTGCATGGTAGAGGAAGGTGCTTACCTCTTGGCAGCCTGAAAGAGAGAAGTGCGCAGGGTCCTAATATCTCCCTTAGGGACACACCCCCAATGACCTCACTTCATCCCATTAGACCCCTAAAGAAACTCCACAATCTGGGGACTGAGCCTCTAACCCGTAGTCTCTGGGAGAAATTTCAGATTCAAGCCCATAACAGTATCTACAACCACTACCTCTCTCAAATTATGTAGTAAAGAACTAGTGAGAGCCGAAGCCGAGGATGGGCACACTTCAGGGCAACAGCACCACTCAAGCAGAGTTCTCTCTTCTCCATCTCTCCCCAGCCATGTCCCAGGACGGTATCTGCAGTGGGAGGCCCCACAGTACAGCTGCACACTTCCTGCAGAGTACCTAGCTGGAGCGGGGTTACCCAGTTACCTAGTTGCCCCAGGATGATTTAAGCAAGGCACCACCAAGCAATGGCATCCTTAATGACTTTGGCTCCGTGTCTGTCTCCGTGTCTGTCGTGAAGTGTGGCCGCCATCGTCAAGGTCCTCGGGTGCCTTTGATGGGCCGAACGTCCGGCTGTGTTTCCCCGAGTGTGTGCATTGTAATCTGAGCTCATCCCTCATGTCCTGCCGGGGGGAGGGATCCTGTGGCTGAGTGATGCTCTCCAATAGAGGGTTTGTTTGTAAGGGGAGGAAGTAAAGAGTAATGTTCCTGCTAGGAGCTGCACAGGGAATTAGGAAGGCAGACGGCCATTACTCAGGTTGGAGAGCTGCCAAAGCTTATGATATCATATTTATTTGCCAAGAAAAATACCTCCCCCATATCTCTCAGGAAGAGAATGGAGGTAAAGACCAACTCCAGTTCGGTTGTGGGTAATGGGTTTAAGAACCACAATAGCGTTCAACAATGGCAACGCGCATTCAGATTTATCGAGTGCCTTTTAGCGAAGTGGAGCCCTAGAATTTGACACACATCCTAGACAGATAAAGAGACCAGCAAGTGCCAGACACAGAGCTCTTTCTTTCCACACTTCTCAGAGGCAGCCTCCTTCTGGCCCTCTTGGCCATTTGGCATGAAGCAGGGAAGCCAGGCAGCTTTCCTATCCAGTCCTTTGCTTCCAAACACTGTTAGGAAAACTGTGGATGGAAACTCATCGTGTTGCTACAGTGACACAGGCTGCCTTGGAATAGGTTAATCTCTTCACGGTGCATCTCAGGGAATACTGCGTCATCTCAGAGTGTTGAGGCAAATACCCATAACCGGTTTCCTGGCTTGTGGATTGTGACCCACCTGTAAAATAGGTGTCCTCTGTACTGAAACTTAAAGGCTGTCCCAGAGGGACGCCCCTCCCTCATGTAAAATTAAATCCTTTGAGCTTAGCTGCTGTAACCTTTGGGCAGAGAGAGAGAGAGAGAGAGAGAGAGAGAGAGAGAGAGAGAGAGAGCGCTCCGTTTCTGAGCACCCTGATACAAGAGGAAGTAAAATGGATGACCCAGTTGGAAGGTTTGGAAAGGCTGGCCCATCCATGCCCATGCACTGTAGGAACAAGATCAGGATGAGTTCTCAGATTACAGGAGTGACTTGAGCCAAGGGCAAGAAGGAGACTCTGCAGAATCCAGGGAATGGGGAGCAGCATTGCCAAGTGCAACTGTCAGATCCCAGGGGCAAGCAAGTGCAGGCTGATGGATGGATGTTGGCCACCACTAGATCCAGCAGCAAAGTGGGGCAAGACTTGGCACCCAACTCTTAGAGCCCCAAACAACCACCCTTCCCTCCGCCAAATCAGCCATGCTCCTGGGCTCATGTTTAATGATGGCTCTCCTTGCTGGACCACGCAGTTCACAATTCTGCAAGCATGCACAGGGTACCCTAACCACGGCCACGTATGTCTCAAATTTTGCTTCCAAGGATAGCTTGGTGGCAGATACATCATCTCATTTTTCTCCAGGTCCTGAGGGGCAGCCACTAGATCGCACACGCTGAAAGTCAGCTACATTAAGCTAACACATTTCGCATCATTGAACGAAAAACCCTATTTACACATAATAAACATGGGAATAGATGCTGGAGAAGAAATTATATAGTATTGATTAAAATAATGTCCTGGAATGCTTTCTGAAAGGATCGAGTCACTAGTAGCTTCCCAAGGATCAGAGGCAGTCTCTCTACTTGGCAGCCCTTAGCCTGCCTTCAACTGTCACTTGAAGCTAAGAAAATAGGTAGTGTTCCCATAGGCCGTGGGTGCAGTAGCCAGAGCCTACCAAAATAGAGTTCCCAGTGCATGCCAGGCACGGTACTAAGGGCTTGGTCTCATTTTATCCCTAGCATCAATAATTAATTCCATAAGGAAGGAAGCAGGTTTACTGAGGGGGTAAGTGTTGGGGTTGGGATGGGAACCTGGGTCTGTCTGATTCCAAAGCACATAGTATCTTATTTTCTAGATGCCTTTGTCAGCTCACATTTTCATGAATATGTAAGAGTGAGAGATGTTCTGGTATGCAAACCCATGCAGAAGGCACTGGAGCCCTCCACAGGTCGTCTTCTCTGGTTTGACGGAATTGAGGAGGGGTCTGTGAGGTGCTCGGCCTTGGCTGTGATCCCAGCTATCTAGAGCAGAGAGGAGAGCCTGCATCTTGCCTACCACAAAGGTTTCAGAGTCTCTGAAATGGAAAACCTCCTTTTAGAATGACAGCCTATTTCTCTAGAGCTCTTGGCAAGCCTGGAGCTTAAGCACATTTTCCTTGGTAACCACACAATTCACTCGGCTCGGAAGCCACAGTCAGCTGGGGACAGCAGGAGCAACTGGGACCACAGATGGGTGTGTCAGATAGTGGAGGCTCCAGTTGCACACAGGGGCAGGCTGACCACATCGGAGTAATTTCCAAAGATGATGCTGGTAGTGGTTCGAGGCAGAGAGAAAAAGGGAGCCACCTTCTGCTAAGAATAGAAAGTGATGTTCCCATCAACAGGGAGCAGCTTTGTTCTTCTCTGTCATTTCCTGATTACCCTCATCACAAAATTAAGGCTGATCCTACTACTTATGTCAGGGCTGTGAGAACTAAACAGGAAAATGCATAAGACACTAAAGCGAGCCCTGGCCTGCTGTTAAGCTGGTTGACACAAGGTCAGATCGACACCTTTTAAAAATCTTTTTGTGAATAGCCATTGGCCTTCCCCATTCCTGGAGCTTTGGGTCTGCAGAGATTCAAGCCCATGGATTTCTGTTCAGCTCTAGCTCCGGTCCATACCCGAGAAGGTATCCACTAGCTTCTCAGGCCACGCTGCCTGGATTTGGAAGGTAAATGGGCAGATTCTGCATCTGCGAAAATCCTTCCTTTGCTGGGTTTCGTTTTCTTCTGCCATAGTGGAGGATTTCCACTAAACCCCTGAACCATGTCTGGATTATTGCTCCCCGGCAGCATCAAGGGAGCGAGTTCTGATACCAACTCACACAGGCAAAACACAGGAGACAGAAACACAAACCAGGGCTTAGCGGAGCCAGTAAGGGGCCACTGGGCTGCCGCAGTGGAGATGCAGGCTGCCTAGCAAACAGCTGTCCTGGCAGTAGACAGTGAGAAGGGAGCCCTGCCTGATCTGTCCTGAGCAGGGAAGAGCCCCGTGGAATACACTTATTTGACAGGTAAAACTTAAGCCCAGAGAGTTACTGTGATTTTGTCAGGATCACCCAATATACCATGCTAATCACACAGGAAAAACCAAGGCCAGACTTGTACAAGGAAGCTGGCTGTGATGGTTGGTTTGAGTTGCCACACTGACACAATGTAAGATCGCCTAGAGGGTCCTAATGTGTGATCACCTAGATGGGATTGGTCTGTGTACACAGGATTGTCTCAATAATTTTAATTGATGTGGGAAGACCCAGTCCACTATGGGTGGCACCATTCCCTGGGTTTGGGCCCTAGATTAAATTAAGTGTGGAGAGTAAGCTGAGCACAAGCTCTTGTGTTCATTTCATTTTTCTCTCTGCTTTTGACTACAGATAGGACTAACGACTCCAGCTTCCTTCCTTGACTTCCCCACAGTGATTAACTGAACAGGAACTGGAAGCCAAATAAGCCCTTCCTGCCCTAAAGTTGCTTTTGACAGGATGTTTACCACAGCGACAGAAATGTTCTAATATACTGGCTTTGAGTGGGTGTGGGCTCCAGTCACTTAGTAACTCTGTTGTGAGACCTTGAGGAGGTGGCTTAGGCCTGTCTCCTGTGTGTGGAAAGGAACTATGATCTTCCACTGCATGCACTAGGACTGTGTGAAACCAGGACTGGGCTCTAGGAATGTCACCCTCTAGAACATTGACCTTATGCCCTTCAGAGTCCTTTCTCTCCATCATCAAAACCCCACAACCATGTGAGCTGCATGCATCTCCTGCTCAGGCTCCAACACCAGATCCTTGGTCAGAGAAGATTCTTCTCTCCTTTGATCAATGGCATGTTACATAATTGAAAATAGCTAAGAGGGTAGACTTTGAAGGTTCTCACCACCAAACGCAAGTATGTGAGGTGATGATATATGCATTAGTTTGATTTAGTCATTCCTTACTGTACACATCTTACATCCATATACATTTCAAGTTGAACATCATGCCTCAAACTAGCAAAATTACAGCTAATAATCTAATTGATGAATAGATGACCTAGAGGCTCTAGTCCCCGGCTTTATCTCAGAGCTTCCATTCATTGACTGTCAATTCCACACTTTGACTGTGACCACTTCACAGTCAATAAATTTGTACTGGGGATAGGCTGATTACTGGGCCAATCATAAGCAAGGGTTTGGTATTCACATTCATCCCTATTGAACAAAAGAACAAAGATTCGCACGGTGGAAATGTTTGTTTATTAATTGTGGGTAAAGACTGGAAGAGGGGGACACCGAGGGACAAGTCAGGCCCAAGTGACAATAATTCAGGAAAGCTGGGCAGAATGAGAGAGAACCAGGCTGGAAAGAAGGGGTCTTCTCAGGCCACAAGAATCTAGACTGGGAGACTGGTTCTTCCTTCCTGACAGGGAGTAAGACAGGAGAGGGTATTCCCAGGTCACTCATAGCCTAGTTTTCACACCATGCTGGCCTCTTCTCTGTAGAATATTTCTGGAGAGAACAGTGAGTAGGTTTGGCTGATCCTGGATAGGCCTGGGTAATCTAGGGACCATGCCTAGCAGGAGAAATCCCAGGCTTCTACTTCGATGTCAAAGCCTCTCATAGCATGCCTCAACCTGCCCAGACTTCCCTGAATAGATCGAGTCCTATCTGGGGACCCATTGCCCAGTCCTACCAAACCATGACCCAAACATTCCTCTTACCTACAATAGGGTATCCCCTCTACCTGACTGCTCCTAAAAAAATCTAAGTGGTCCACCACATTCCCATCTCCTCCATGAACACTGTCTGGCCAAGCAACCATGGTTACTTATTATCTTTGCATATACATCCTGTCTTTCGGATTCTAGAGATTCTTGTAATGCATCCTTATTTGCTAAGTTTCTCCTGTGACTAGCCCACTGGGCAAATATATATATTTTAATTCTCCTTGTGGGCCAGGCACAGCAACACCAGGCAAGGATGAGGCTTAGCTTCTTCTTTCAAAGACGTCACAGCTTGAGAAGACAGACCCACAAATAAATCATCCCAGATCAATGCTGGAACAAGGCAGGAGAATTTGGGGGCATGGTGAGAATTTAGGGATCATGGTGACTGGCAGGAAAACCTGGGATATTCCCCTAGATCCAGGTGCAAATCCAGATGTGGAGAACAATAGGGAGTCTAATCAAACTACACTGGTTCTCTCTGTGCCTGCCTCTTCCACCCTTCCACTCTGTCTTCCCTGTTCTCTTCCACTCATTTTCCACCAGATCCCACGGGTCCATCTCATTCGTGCAAGAACTTAATGGTTAAATTAGAGATGCTTTCTGGGGACACTGAAGGCTCAGCTGAAGAAAGGCCTAGTAGAAATCTAATAAGTAATTCAGAGAAGTGAATGCTCCAGCAACAAGCAGGAGGATTTAGGAAAATGAGGAACTGTAGTCCCAGGCACCAAAGAAAGTCCTAACTGACAGGGCAGCCTGAGCTTCTCTGGCCTCAGATGGAATTTGGAAAATTGGATTTAATACTCACTTGTGTTTGGAAGCTAACAGCTCTTCCCCATAGTGAGTCCCCAGGGCGAGCCTGGAGGCCTATACTATCACCACCTGTTTTAGATGACCTGCTCACCCTCCAGTTCCACAGAGGGCTGGAGGGTAAAGAAGAGCCTTGCATAACTATTAGCAAATTCACATCGGGAGGCCTTCTGTGCCCATTGCTTCATGGAGGTGACACAGGGAGGTGGCACATGGTGGCATATGGGGTTTCTCCCATATCCGGGCCTATCCCTCTCTAGCTGTGTAGCCTCAGAAGACTGAGGCACCTTGATGGCCCTCAGTGTTGTCATACGTCAGATGAGTATAAACTCCCAAATCTAGGTATGGAAACAGTAGCATGAGATTGTATGGAAAGGATCTTACTGGGTGGATGCCTGCTCATGGACGGTCTTTAGCATAGGGTTGCCTCCCCACACTAGAAAGTCGGCAGTCCCAGACCTGTGTGGTATAAAAGAACAATTTTTATTCCTCCAACAACATGATGGGTTCTTGAGACAGAAGGTGAAGAATTGAACTTGGTCATAAACACAGAAGTCTTCTCTGCTATATAGAGTATCATACGGTTTCTAAGAGCTCTCTAATAAGGGGAGGCAGATTCTGGCCCCTCCCCCTGGGTCCTGCATGAGTCATATAACCCCCATATCTCTCTCTCTCTCTCTCTCTCTCTCTCTCTCTCTCTCTCTCTCTCTCTCTTTCTCTCGCACACACACACACACACACACACACACACACAGAGCTCTCCCTACTCACCATATGTCTCACAAGGGACATACCACACTCTACATGCTTACCCCATCACGGTGACACCTACATATTTATAGGCACACCACCGATAGAGAAGCCACACCAACATGCATAGTCATTCCATCTCCCTTCCAATCTCCTTTCCAGTGAGTCAGGCTCCTCTGGCAGCAAATCCTCACTTCACCTCACCTCTCTTTTCTAAGACACTAAAGGACAGTGGGGAAACCCAAGGTCTCGAAGGACCAGGGAGTATTTCCTGAGTCTCAAGCATCCTCAAGGGCTCAAGGATCCAAGAGCCCTTTCTCTTACACAGTGGAAGATTTCTTTTGAACTTGACTTTAGCTCTTCAGAGATGAAAACCACCAGTTGCAAAGTAATGAGTTCCCCATCTTTAGAAGGATGTAAGGGGAGACTTGGACTTTCTCAGAATTGCAACAAAGATTTTCCACTGATATGACCATGGAACCAAGTGAATCTGAAACCCCTTCTATGAAAGAATCTGAGACCAGGAGATCTCAGCTGATTCCCCTGAAATGACCCTGGGAAGGATGGTGTATCTATGGTTTCTGGAGAACCACCTGCCAACTAGGATCCCTTCACTCCTAGGTTAATAGACCACCACACCATGAACCTACAGACCTTCCCAGCCCTTCTTCCCAAAAGACCAGGCATCCCTCAGGCTCTGCCTCTGTCCCTAGCCATCTGCCTGATTCAGTTCAGAGGTTCAGAGAGTAAGTCTGTTTCGGATGACATTTTGATAAATCTAGATCCAATCTTACTCAGTTTATTGATCCTGAGAAAAACCATCCAACTGCATTCTTAACCCATGTGCCAGGCATGGGGTCGATATGAAGTACTGCCAAGAGAAACATGTTACTGAGCCTTTTAGCAAAAGAAAGTTTGGAACATTCTGCTTCTCCCTTACTCACACACCAGGCCCATACCAACTCGGGGAGTATCCCTCAGAAAATGACAGGCCATCACAGGCAAAGCTCAGGTCTTTATCCACATCATAGGTCACTAGCCATGGAGTTCCAAGCAAACACATTAACTCCACCGAGGTTTCGGTTTCTCATCTGAGAAGAAGGGAAACAAGGCTCCCTCAGGGCAGTATGGAGTGGCAGCATCACTCTGTGTGTGAAGTCACTCAGCACCCAGTGGCTGCTGGGTAAGCTCTGTGGTCTTTCCATTCCCAGCCGCACGGCCTGCTGGGATTAGGAATCTCTGGCTTGTAAGGTGGCTAACCCTGCATGCGCACGACTACATTCAAAACAACCAACAGTGCTCAGCCCTAGAAACACGGGCTGGATGCTGCACACTGTCATAGCAATGGTCCTCAGTAAAAGCATTTTACATTTGGAGATGCTGAAACCCAGGATGCTGAAAAGCCTGCCAACGTCTCATAGATTTTCCTACTACTAAGTTACAGGACAAAGATAGGTGAAACAGATGCTGCTTAAAGAGGGAATCATTGTCTGGCACATTGGCTGCAATATCCAGGTTAACCAGAACTGACCCAGTGAACACTTTTAACAAGTGCTGAGTGAACGCATGCATGGCTGAGTAACAGAATGAACTCAGACACAAAAATCCTGATGCCAGGCAGGGAATACCCACGTAAGACCAGTCGGTCCATGTGGTTGACCTGTGGCATGTTTCTGTCAGAGGACAGATGATGGTAGATAGGGTAAAGTTTAACCCCCTGTGGGGTCACTGCCAAACCACCAGAGAAATGCTCAGAACTGAGCCCTCACTTTGGCGTCCACAACACTAAAGGGACCCATGGTACCAAGGCAGATGACCATTGAGTCTCCTCTATATCTACGTACTCACTGCAGGCCTAGTAGGTGTCAGGCTCTGTGCATGGGCACAAGAATGCAAAGGCAAAGGAGATGGTCCCTGCCTCTCGGTCCAGAAGTGTGGCCCCAATGGCAAGAGACCAAGATCACATCTATGGAGATGTTCATAGCTTAAATCTGCGTAGTTGGCTCTCCACATTGTAGGCTTCCTATCTGTGGGTTCTCCAACTGAAGATCAAACATATTAGAGGGAAAACTACATCTGTATTATAGACATATAGGCTTGTTAGTCTATAAGCAAAATAGTCCTATTACCTAGCATTTGGTATGACAGATAATCTAGGGATGCTTCAATGGTTATAGGAATATGTGATGAGTTATGTGCAAAGGCTTCAGCCTGGGCAGAGTTTGGTATCCATAGAGGAGAGGTGTCCTGGAACCCATCCCACTATGATACCAAGGTATAATTATCAGGTATAGAAGGTCACCAAAGGCAGAGCTCATCCACATACAGGGAAGGGTGAGAAGACTCAAGCCAAGGTAGATTTCTGAGGGGATCTTGAGGTATGTATACAAGACTTACAAGGAACATGGATGGACAGCCCGTGGGAGCAAAGTGAAGGCAACCAGCACAGAGCTGGCATATGGGGACACAGTCTCAGAACAACTCTCCAACCCCATGGGATGAGGACAGAGGGAAGGCCAGAAGCAAAGCTGGCAGGATTGGCAGCTATCCTTGTTCCCAGCATTCAGTGCATTTACAGGTTGGGAAAGAAATGGCTCCTGCCTGGGGGACTCTAGACAGATCCCCTCCTTCCTCTGAGCTTCATTTGGACTGGTGACTGCTAAGGCTCCTTCTCAGTTCTAACATTTGGTGACATTTCAGACTAATGCCCAAGATCAAATATGTACATAAGACCAGAGGAATAAGGAAACACATGGGTCAACCTAGTACAAATACAAACAGCCTACAACCTGATTGAGCTAGCGTGATGGTCAGTACCAGGCACACCTGTAAGACAGCCCCTTGCTTCCTGACCCCAGGTCCTCCTCCCCAAGCCCTCAAGGAAGGGAGAGTTCCATTTGTCCTTTGGGAATCTCTTCTTGAGCTCAGTGGCCCAAGAGATGCTAAAAGAATAAGCACACAACAGAGCTGCTCGGTCAGAGACTGAAGCTGAAATTCCCCTCTCCCCATGAGCAGTACCCCCAACATTCTGGAGATGTTACTTAATGAAAGCTGAGACACTTCCATAACCTTGGTTCTCTTGAACAACTTTATTTTTTAAGCTACAGTCTTCATGGAAGGGGCTTGAAACACAAGGAATCATGTAGAGAAATTGTAGGCTTGCTTTGTTGATTGATTGATTGATTGATTGATTGATTATTGATTGATTTGCAGAGGAACATTTTGGTTAAGAGCTAAGATGTTCAAGTCTGCTGCCATCTGCATGTTCTATCTCTCCAAAAATTCATGTACTGATGTCCTTAACCTCAAGATGATGGCATCCAGACCAGGCCTTATTGCTCTTGTAAAAGGTGTTGGTGTCTTATAAAAGTGACCCAAAGCAGCTTGTTTGTCCTTTCTCCCACATAAGGACACTGAGAAAAGATTCTATGAGTAGAGACCTAAGTAGCCTTCACCAGATATTATGTGGCCGTGATCGTATGTTTCTCATTGCACAGAACTAGCAGAGTACAGTCCTCTTGCTTACAAATGACTCCATCTATGATATTCTTATACTTGTGCAGGTGAGAGAGGGGCATCACCCCTGTGGAGAATTATGAAAGCCACAGGTTTCTCCTCAAAAAGACACATTTGTATTAAGTCAGTACACAAACCCAGTAGAGTCCTTGGGCACAGGATTAGATCTCATATCTGATTCAATCTCCATACATAAGAAAACTGAGGCTCAGAATGATGACATGACTCACGTAGGTCACACAGCTAAGGGCAACAGAGCCAGGAATCAAGCTTGTATCTGTCCCAAGGAAGGGACCAGGTTGCCATCGGTGAGTCTGGGTCAGAGGTCACCAGCCATCAGGGATGATGATTCAGTTCAACCCAGATGTTCAACTGGATGGCCGAGTGCCGAGCCTCTGCAAAGCATTCATTCTTCAGTGTCACAGTCAGGTTTCCTGAGATGAAGCCAGAAGGGACCAGGAAAATGGCTTTGAGAATCTGTCCCTCTGACAGCATGCACATTCTATCTCATTCACACAGAGCACTTCCTTACACAAAGCAGGGGGGCGGGGCGGCAATCCTAGCTATTTCTTGGAACTCAGAATCGCCCACACCACCACCTCCATATTGGGGACTCGGATCTTCTTCTGATGACAAAATTCCACATTCAAGAGAAGGGATAAGGTTTAATAGATTTCCGAACTTGGGCCCTCCTGTCAGGCAGGGCCAGATTCAGATCTTGGCTGAGCTGTAGTACAGATCCGCTGACATTTAACCTATGCCAGCCTCAGCTTCTGTAAAATCAGAATCATCTCGGTACTGCATAAGAGGGTTGGTGCCAGGTTAGATGAGACAATGTACATACAGATTTGACTGCCATGCTAGCAAAATATTTTATTTGTTTATTCACTCTGTGTGTATGTGTGTGTGTATGTGTATGTATATGACTGTGTGTGTCTGTGAGTGTGACTGTGTATGTCTGTGTCTGTGTGTGTCTTTGAGCATGACTGAGTTGTGTTTTTATGTCTCTGTGTGTGACTGGATGTATCTGTGTGTCTGTGTGTATCTGTGTGTGTCCTTGTGTGTCTGTGTTGTATGTCTGTGTCTATGTGTGTGTGTGTGTGTGTGTCTCTGTATGTATCTCAATGTGTGTCTGTGTGTCTATGTTTGTCTACGTATGTGTATCTGTGTGTTTGTGTGGGTCTGTGTATGTATGCATATATTGGTGTGTCTTTGTGTGTCTTTGTCTATGTGTTTCTATGTCTGCATGTACACATATGTATCTATCTTTGTGTGTGTGTGTGTGTGTGTGTGTGTGTGTGTGTGTGAGTGAGAGAGGGGGGGGGGCTGTGAGCATGTGTATACCACATAGAACAATTTTTCAGAAGTTGGTTTTTCCTTCTGTCTTGTTTTTGAGGCAGCATCTCTGTTGTTTCTCCTGCACTGTGTGCTCCAAGGTGGCATGTGTTCAAGCTTCTAGCAGATTCTCCTTGTCTCTGCCTCCCATCTTATTACAAACGTGTTCTTCAAATCACCAGCCTTAGCCTCACACTAACAGGTATAGTCGGGAGCTGTGAGACAGGATGAGAGCAGCCTCTAGCCACGATTCTGGTCCCCACTTTCAACACACCCCTTTTTTTATAATAGCGTGCTACTCTTTCACAACTACCAGTTATGGGGTACTTATAATGCCTCAGTGACCTGGCCAAGGCCTGAGACAAGATCCCTGGTGATCTCACATGGGCAGACAGGTTAGAGTAGCACAGTGAACCCTACCTCTCACCTCACTGAAAGCCTTGTTAGCTCCATTACTCCTGACTAGGCCTGGAAAATACTGACAGAGCCAAGATCTTTCCTGGCACTACTCCTTTCCACAAAGCAACGCCTAAGTGAGCTGGAGACTAGGCTGTGAGATAAGGGAGAGAAACACACACACACACACACACACACACACACACACACAAACACGTCTCCCTTATCTTCTGTCCTGGTGGATCTGCTAGGTGGTTTAGCTCCTAAAATGGGTCATTTCTTAGGGACCTGATGATTGCTATGCAAGGCTCTGTGTAGCCCCTGGTGTGCCCCTTCACAATCAGCCTCCTGCTGATCCAGCCCTGTAGGAAGTAAACTTGCACATTCCTGTTAAGTGGTGTCTGGCTGTTTTGAATCACCCCCCTGGATCTGTTTGAAGCCAAGTTCTTAATCAAAGCTATTTCGACTCTCCTTGGCCCCCTCTGCTGAAAGGTTATCATTAAAGGGGAAAGAGAAGCCTTGGGTTTTGAGGTTAGACCTCCAGCTTGCATCTGGAGCTCTGAGGAAGGGGCTTTATTTTAGCCCAAGCTCAGTGTCCACTGTTAGCCGTGGAAAGACTTCAGACAAGATGTACAGACTCTTTGACTTCAGCAAACATTTCCGGGCGCTGAGCAGGTTGGAGGGAGACACATTGAACACAGCTCCCACTGCAAGACCCCACTCGTGTGTTAACTGCTAATCATTTCCAGTCACAACCGGATTTCCATATTCTCTGAACTGTTTTCTAATCATCCAAAGCAAGCCCCTTGGCTGCGCCTCCACGAGCCTTCCATAGAACTTTCTAGAATAAGCGGATCTAAGGCATCTGTGACCAGAATGAAGCTGGTAGCGTCAGATCAGAATCCAACCCTATCCTGACAACAAGGCTGACCCTGTGACCTTCACTTTAACTTTGCCCCAGTACAGCCTCCTGCCCTCGGGACCTATAGCAGCCTTACAATACTGTCCGGGGAATCTACATTTGAGGGCTTTCTTGTTGTTTATTTGAGAAGGCAAATGAAATATTGAGCTAAAGCCTCCATCCAGCTACATGGGTAGCTGGATAAATAATTACTAAATAAATAAATAAGGGAAAATAAACAAAGAAAGCCTCCAATGAGCTTGAATTGCTGCCGTGCTGAGAGGTAACTGGCAGATTCAATTTAATTATAAGATACAGAATCGTAATGGAGTGCGCAGGGCTCAGGGAGGCTTTCAGCGATGGAAGGGCAGCAGGGCGCTCTGACTGTTCCTTGATAAATTCTAACCTGCCACTGACTACCTTCCTTGCCATGTGAGCATGGAATGGGGGGCAGCAGAAACTGCCTGAACCCTAGAGGCTGAGTCTCCCTAAGTCCTGGCCCCCTACTCCGGGCTAACGTTGGCTCCTAGACCCTCTGCTCTTAGCTAGTATCCTCAGCTTCTGAGGAGGACAGTCCAGGCCAATGGGAGGAGGAGAATATGAACTCTGTGTCCTCACAACCGTCCCATCCTCCCCCAGCCGAGGTGGGGCAGTGTGGATGGATAAGGCTCACCCCTCAACGCCATGCATGGTCACCAGATTGTGAAGGCAGCAGCTCTCACTGGGTCATGACTGGGAACAAAACCATTATCACCCTCTGTGTTGTTTTTTCCCAAGAAAATAAAGGATAAATCCCCCGGTTCACAGGAGCCTAGTCTGCCCCTCTGCTGCAAGGTCCCTAAAAGTCTATACTCTACAGCCAAGAAGATAGGTTTTCTTCTACTTTTCTCCTTCCCTCTCTCTGTTCATATCGTGTTTGGTGCACATGGAGGTTGTGAGGGCAAAGGCTGGGTATCCTTGCCAGATTCTACTGACAAAGTCTTAGGGTACCTGCTCAGTCCTTTATGGTCAAATTTTATTTGGACCATAAATGGGTGACTTGTAAGCATATCTCCATGCTTCAGCCATGTCCCTGACACCAGCCCATCCTGAGCAGGAGCCTAGGTGCTGTCATGCTTCGTGTACCCCTACTTACTGCCCAACCCCCCCAGAAGCAATGTTTCCTTCCCTAGACCCCCTCAACTCCCGCAAAGTCTCCTCTGTGTATCCCATCTCCAAAGAGTGATGTCTATAACCACCAGCCAGCACTTTACTGGTCCCTTCTTTCCCGGGTCTAGGTTGGTACTATAGATAAAGTGAGCATTCTCACACTACATCCTGGGACAAGGACCTGGGCCTGCCTGCAATCAAGCAGGCCTGAGTTTAAGCCTAGGTACTCCATTCTCCTCATGCAAGTTCAGAAAAATCAATCAGCTTCCTGGAGCCCCACCTGTGCAGAGGAGTTAGTGTTCATCTCCTCACTATTCTGTGTGAGGTTCAATCTACAAGCCAAGCTTATCTTTGAGCATCTTTGGGGGCCCCTGCCCTTCTGGGTCTCAAGAGACCTGATGGTGGTGGAATGGACACTCAGAGGGAAGATGGGACTTCACGGAGCCCCAGACTACCCCCATGCTTAGCTCTTTGAAAGCTGTTGTTCCTAGTAGAAGAAACCCAGAAGAGGTTTTCTTTCTGCCTGGCCTCCCATCTGTGATTGACAGGATACACCAAGCTCCCCAAGGGCAGGTCACACCGCTCTTATGCTTCTGGCCCCATTCAAACAGTAGTCAAAGACTTCCAACTTTTTCATAGGAAACGTATAAAAAGCCTTGCAGGCACGGGCCCTTGGCGACACCTGTTCCTCACAGGTTAAATGGACTGCTAACAAGCCAGAGGAAGATGGGCTGGAATGGCTTTCATGTTTCTCCATTATGTCCACCACAGAGCAGATGACCACTCAGACTAGACATCCTGAGAGACAAGCTGAAGAATCCATGTATCTCTGGTAAAACCATTGCCCACAAAATTCTTCAACCAAACACTATTGAATGCCTCCCACAGAAATTCTACCACTATCCCGAAACATGAAGATTATGACTTGGCTTACTGACCCACTTACTGACGGTCTGCCTATGAGGATGGCCTTTTGGGTCCTCAGTTTCCTCTTCCGTCAGAAAGAATGATCATATAGAGTTTCTGAGGATTGGCATAGACAGTGTATACAAGATAGCCCAGAAATTAATGAATTGCAGCCAGTTAGCACCAGGCAACTTTGATTATAATGGTGAATGCAGGAAGGCTTGGTCAGCACAAAAAAAATGCATCAGAATGCAAAGAGAATGCCTAGCGTCTTCATTCCAGTGTGTAGAGGGTTATGGTGGACTCTCGGTCTACAGTCTTCACTGATGGTGAAGCACCAAAGAAGGCACATTCAGAGTCAGATGGTAGCCCTGCTGGAGCTCCAGGCATTTTGTCAGTTGACAGAAGGATCCCAGGCGGTGTCAGAGGGGAGGTACACAGCCCTGCCAAAGAAGAAGGGTAAGAAGAGCCAAGAACGGTCCCAGAGAAGTAGCGCATAGGGCTGAAACCCAGACTCAGCAGGGAGTTGGATCTTGCAGAGAAGAGACTGGAGCTACCCACCATACTTAGAGTGGGTCAGTCAGACAACAACCTGCCAAGACTCTGCTCAGCACCAGCAGCAACAGGGCTGTGGGCAAATTCCTTGCCTCACTAAAATGTCAGTTTCTGGGCTGGAACTATATAGCTTGGCGGAAGAAGATTGCCCAAGATGTGCAAAACCCTAGCTACAATCCGCAGTATGGGGAAGGTGCTCTTTATAAATAACAAGAGGCAATACCTGTTTCTATGATGTATGAGAGTAAAACAGAAGAAGAGGACTAGTGAGAAGGCTTAGCAGGTAGACACACCACACATAATGAGCCGAGTTTAATAGTAGGAGCCCACAGTAGAAAAAGAGAATCGACTTCTAGAAGTTGTTCTCTAACCTCCAT